>NW_028190981.1:0-40401 GCF_048542155.1 Nylanderia fulva | reverse complement strand
GGGCCCGTTCTTTTCGCGATTTCACTATCACTCGATCGGTTTTTAAGATCCGGCTCGAAGGACCATTTTTTTTATGTATAAGATTTAAACGTTGTAGGATGCCGGGTTAACGTGATCAAATGATTGTACGCGTTTTGAATCGGTTTTAAATTAGTTTATTCACTTTACAAGTTCGTCGCGTACGGAGACTTGTGTTTCTCGGCGCTCGCTCTCTCGAGGACTGACTCGAGGGCTGCGCGAATTTCGGAGCTCGCGTAGGGCGGCAGCCGATCGGGATCCTCGATTGGACCATCGGAAAATCAGGCGATGTACACACGCCAATTAGCGGCGAGTGTACACGTTGGTTTCACGTGTTTCCTTGGCGTAAACACTAAGGAATTTAACAAAAATATTCTAGAAAATTCGATCGTCCTCGAGGATTCGATCCGAAGAACGAATCTTCAACAAAATTATTAAATTCTAAATTGATATAGGCCAACTGAACGAACAAAAATAAATTATAAAATCTTATTTATTTATTACAACATATTACTATTAAAAAACCTCGCAAACGTTTTGATCAGTAGCGGATTTACCCATACGCTAATTACGTTGAAGCGTAGGGCGGGAGATTTTTAGGGGCGGCAAATTTTTGAAGGCAAATTTGATGAGCATGTGGAAATGATAAAAATCTGTAACATATTTAAAAAATAATTAAAAATAAGTAGACACAGAAAAGTTGGAAAATTTTGTAATAAACACAATATTAACATTTAATACTCAAGTGGTTTACGACGAGATTTTTGGTTTGCGAAATTTTCAATAATATCATCGTATTTTATGCTCATCATAAGTTCGGCTTTAATGACCAAGATTGCTAATGAATTTAAACGCTGTTCCTCCAACGATGATTGCAAATACGTTTTTATACGTTTTAAAGCAGAAAAAAATCGTTTTGCTGAGCAATTTGTGGAGGCCATACAGTGCTGAGCCTCAGCATTAGCTAAGCGTCAACTAGTGGCTCAGCTTCGACAACTACACGAGGAAGGAGCGGCTGCCGTTTGTGGTGTACGCCGACTTGGAGTGTGTTTTGACAAAGACCGAAGATGTCAAAAATTATCAACACCATCAAGTATTCAGCATCGCGTATTACGTACAGTGTTCGTATGACAGTTCGTTGTCCGCGTACAATTCCCGCCATAGTGTCGATTGCGTTGCGTAATTCGCCGAACAGCTTAAAAATTTAGCAATCCGCGTAAAAAATATTTTAACAACCAATGTCCCCTTGGTAAATTTAACGCCTGACGAGTGGGCAAAATTTCGCACCGCGACGCATTGTCACATTTGTGGGAAACCGTTTGACGAAGACGATACACGCGTTCGCGATCATTGCCATCTCACCGGACGGTACAGAGGCCCCGCGCATTCAAATTGTAACTTAAATTACAAAGAATCATTTTGTATTCCTATAGTCTTTCACAATCTGTCCGGCTACGACGCACATTTTATTATCGAGGACATAGTCACAGCGTTCAAAGGGGAAATCGAATTACTACCGATAACAAAGGAAAAATATATATCATTCTCGAAAACTGTTAGATTGACGCAAGACAATAATTCGAAAAATTATATTAAATTACGGTTTATCGATTCGTATAAGTTTCTCAGTGCTAGTCTTGACAAATTAGCGTCATTTTTGGATAAAATAAACTAAAAATTTTACATTCGGAATATCAAAATTTATCGACAGATACGTTCAATTTATTGACACGGAAGGACGTCTTTCCGTATGAATACATAGATTGCGTGGACAGATTACAAGACACATGTTTACCACCGCGTGACTCATTTTACAGCTCCCTAACCGGCGACACAGTATCCGAGAGTGATTACGGGCACGCCGAGACCGTCTGGAGCCGATTCTCTCTTCGAACGCTAGGCGAATATAGCGATTTATATTTAAAAATTGATGTCTTGTTATTGGCAGACATATTTGAAATTTTCGCGACAGTTGTATAAAAAGTTATGGACTCGATTCCGCGTATTATTATACTCTCCCCGGATATACATGGGACGCCATGTTAAAACATACAAATATAAAATTTGAATTATTGACAGACATTGACATGGAAATGTTTGTCAAACGAGATATACGCGGCGGCCTTAGTCAATGTTCAGGTCGATACGCACAGGCTAATAACAAGTACATGCAATCGTACGACCCATCGAAACTCTCATCTTACCTCATTTTTTTTGATGTAAATAATTTGTACGGATGGGCAATGTGTCAACCATTGTCGTATGCCGATTTTCGGTGAGTCGACGATGTATCAAATTTTGATATATCATCTATTGCGTTCGATTCGCCTATAGGCTATGTTCTCGAAGTAGATTTAGAGTATCCGCAGCATCTTCATGACGCGCATATTGACCTACCGTTTTGCCCGACGCGCGATAAGCCGCTCGGCAAGCGGGAGTATAAACTCCTGGCAACGCTTTACGATAAGAAGCGATACGTCATACACTATCGTAATCTGCAGCAGTGTACGCGCCACGAGCTACGCATAACAAAAATATACCGCATACTACAATTCACGCAGTCAGCGTGGCTTCGAAAATACATCGAACTCAACACACAGTTTAGAACACAAGCAAAAAACGATTTTGAAAAAAATTTATATAAATTAATGAATAATGCGGTATTCGGCAAGACGATGGAAAATGTGCGCAATCATATGGATGTAAAATTATTAACAAAATGAGACGGACGGTACGGTGCGGAGGCAATGATCGCGAAACCAAATTTTTATAGTACAAGCATATTTTTGAAAAATTAGTTGCCATAGAATTACGCAAACTCGAAGTTAAATTCTACAAACCAATCTACGTCGGGGCATGTGCATACTCGACATATCAAAAGTATGTCTTTATGAATTTCACCACGAATACATGTCACCGCTCTATCGTGACAATTGTAGAGTAATGTAACACCGACACGGACAGTTTAATATATCAAATTAAATGTCACAATGTCTATGAAAATTTGAAACGCAATATCGCTCGATTCGATACCAGCAATTACGCTGCGAATAATGTGTACAGTATACCGCTCGCGAATAAAAAAATGCCGGGTCTGATGAAAATGAGAATAACGGTGCGATAATAACCGAATTCGTCGGGCTTAGAGCAAAAATGTATGCTTTGTGGATGGACGGTAAAAAAACACTAAAAAGGCAAAATCGAACTCAACACACAGTTTTTGAACACAAGCGAAAAAAGATTTTGAAAAAAATTTATATAAATTAATGAATAATGCGGTATTCGGCAAGACGATGGAAAATGTGCGCAATCATATGGATGTAAAATTATTACAAAATGGGACGGACGGTACGGTGAGAATAAGGCTGATAATGACCGAATTCGTCGGGTTAGAGCAAAAATGTATGCTTTGCTGGTGAATGGTAAAAAGGACACTAAAAAGGCAAAAGGCGTCAAAAAAGTTGTAGCGCGTAGTATAACATTCGACGATTATACGCGCTGTCTTAATGAAGAAATTGAAATAAGCGTCAGCAGTCAAGTATAAGATCGAAATTGCATAAAGTGTATACTGTTACGCCCAGGAGCGTTCTGTACGGAATCGTCTCCCGAGTGACATAATGAGTACAAAGCACTGTGTAGGCTCGTTGCGGGGGTCAAAAAGAAAAACCCCGTGATCGAAAATGATTGTGCGCGTGGTGAGATTTTGAAATATGGTATAGTAAAAACGTGGGATCCCCCCCATTCGGTATGGGAAAGGGGGGGGGGGCCGGGCCCCGATTTATTAGAGCTGGGGTTTGGGGACCCTTACTAAAAAAACATTGACGTGTTTCACGTAATTTTTTGGCAATGAACTGGGGGGGGACATCGCGGATCTGAAAAAGGAGGGGCGTGGGGAAGGGGGCCCCACGTGTTGTGGCACCCCGGGGGGCGGCGGGATTTCCCGAATATTGTGGGTTTTCCCACTCCCGGGGGGGAAATGAAAAAAAATTTTTACGAACGCACTTTGTTTCCCGGGGTTAGGGTTTTTTAAAAATTCCGGACAGAAGTGTATACGGGGTTACGCCCCAAATACGCCCTACTGGGGGTAGGATAGGGGGGTTTTAGGAGCCCGCAGATGGGGAATTTGAGATAGCGAGGGTGGGGGTTTATGAAGCATGCTAGTGAAACACGAGGGGGTTTGGAACAGGTTACGGTAGATGTACACCCCAAAGGGTTGGGTTTTTTCCAACTGCTTTAGTACGAGGGTTACAAGGTGAATTCGATCCCGGGGGTGGTAGGAAATGAAAAAAATACGGTGGGGGGTTTATTGTGACCACGTTTTGGGGAGACACGTAAATAGGGCGGGGGGGGGGGCTGACAAATCACTTTTAAAAAGAGCGCGTGGGTTTTGGCACGGGTTTGCGCCACTATGTGCTCGAGAGACCGTGGTATGGCGGCGGGGTTGACGACCACGTGTTCGAAGAACGCGTGGATATGGCGCGGCTTATGGCCAACCCATGTGCTCGAGGAGACATGCAAAAATATGGCGACGGCTGGGTAGGGAAAAGGTTGGGGGGGAAGCGTGGATAGGCGACGCGTTATGCGCAACCTTGTGGGGGAGCCCCCAAAAATATGGGGGGCGGGGGGGTTGACGACCACGTGGGGGGAAAAAACGCGGGGATAGGGCGACGGCTTTGGGGGGCCCCAACCCTTTGTGTCGGGAGAAAAAAAATATGGCGATTTTTGGGGGTTTTGACACACGGTCGGGAAAAACGCGTGAATATGGCGAGGGTTTTTTATGCGCCGCCAGTGCTCGAGGGGGGGACGCCGCGAAATGGGGGCGGGGGTTAAACCCCAAAAATTTCGGGACGCTTATCTTTTTATAAAAATCACTTCCCGGGTGATTCGGTCGTTTTCTTTTAAAAACCCTTTGGGGTTTAAAAAAGGGGGGGGTTTAATCTTGCCCGCGGGGGGCGGTGCGCGTTTGTGGGCAGTGCCCAGGCTTCGTGTCTTCCCTCGCGGGGCGGTCGTCCCCAAAGGGAAAAAGGGCCCCCCTTTTCTTAGGACGGGGGGGAAAAATAAAACAAAAACCACCGCGTTCGACTTACTTCAAAAATTTTTATTTTTTTAAAAACCAAAGAAAAAAAAAGCGTGGGGGCGTTAAAAATAAGATTAAAATTTTTAAAGAATCGCCTGTTAAACTTTGATTTTTCTTTTTGGGGGGAGTTGAATTCAATGGATTAGAGCGGGGGAAAAAGGGGTATGTGGGGAGGTTTTTTAGCGGGAATTGGTTAATTTGGGGAAGGAATGGGGGGGGGGTTGTTGCTGTGCTTCCCTTTGGTATGGGGTTGCATAGAGGGGGGAAAGGGCTTTTTGTGCTGGTGGGCCCCCCCGGGGGTGGGGGGGGGTGTGGGGATTTTGGATGGTTAGTTTATGGGGTTTTCCCTATTTTGGAAAAAACGCCGGGGGGGGGTTTTAAAACTAGGGCGCGCGACCAAAGGGGGGGGGGGGAAAACTTAAAATATGAGCGCAAAAAGGACGGGGAATGGGGGGAAAAAAAAGAGGTGGGAAAGGGGGGTTTTGGTGGTAACAAAAACCATTAGCGGACTTTGTGTTTCCCCCTTTCCTACGACAAAAGGGGGTATGTCGTCCCTATTGCCCGACACCTTGCCATGGGGACTTTCGAATCCCTTTGAAAAATTTATTTAATATAGGGACGCTTTTTTTTCTCCGGCCATGAAAAAACCCTAAAAGCCTAAAAGACATACAAGTCTCCTTTCCCACCACCCAAATCCTTTTTTGGGGGGGTGGAACTACTAAAAAAAAAAAAATTTTGAATTGACTTTTTAAAAAACCCCAAAAAAGGGGCGGCTCGCCACAAAATTTTTGACCCAAGAAAAAAAAAAAAGGGGGTTTTCCAAGGGGGTTTGGAGAAAACAAGCGGTAAAAAAGTACGTTTTTCTAAAAAATAAAGAAAATTTTTCTTCTTTTTTTTTTCTTTTCTTTTTCTTCTTCTTCTTCTTTTCTTCTCCCCCCGCGTATAAATTTTTTCCACCTTTCAATCAACCTCCTACTTCCCCCAAACCTTTCCCTCCCCCCCCCCCCCCCCCCCCCAAATTTCACCCCCCCCCCCACTCCCCCCCCCTCTTTCGCCTTTTACCTCTTTGTCCTCTCTCCCCCTTTTCCCCCCCCTTTTCCCCAACCCCCCCCCTTTTTCCCCCCTCTCTCAACCTTTTGTCTCTTTCACCCTTTTTCCCCCCCTTTAAACCCTTTTCCCCCCTTTTTCTTTCCCTCCCCCCCCTTCGTCTCTTTCACCCCTTTCCCTTTCCCCCGCCCCCCTTTTTTTCGCCCCCCCTCACCTCTTTTTTTTCCTTTCACCCCCAAAACCCCCCCCCCCCCCCACCCCAAACCCCCCGGGGGCCCCACCCCCACCCCCACCCCCGCCCGGGCACCCCCCGCCCCCCCCCCCCCCAAACCAACCCGGGACCCCCGCCCCCCTTTTTTTTCACCCCCCCCCCAAAAACCCCTTAAAAATTTTTTAAAAAACCCCTTTCGCCCCCCCATTTTTAAAAATTTTAACTCTTTCGTTCCTCCCCCCTTTTTGGGCCCCTTTTCCCCCTTTTCGTTTCTTCCCCCTTTTTTTGCCCTCTTTCGTCCTTTTCCCCCCTTTTTTTCCCCCCCCTTCCCCCCTTAAACTTCTTTCCCCCCTTCGAGCCTTTTCCCCCTCTTTCGTTTTCTTTCCCTTTTTTGCCTATTGTTTTTCTTCCCCTTTTTTTTCGCCTCTCTACCCTTTTTCCAAAAAATCAAAAAATAAAAGGGGTCAAGCCATATTCAAAAAAAGGGTCCTAAAAAATTTAAACCAGTTGTCAATGAAAAATAATTATGAAATTCCAGAGTCCCAATTTGTTTTAAGAATAAGTATTTTTTTTAAAAGAAATTTTGGCAGTAAAACCCCAATTTTAATACCTAGTAATGCAGTTTTTGTGTTAATTGTACCGAACGAAAAAAATAATTAAATTTTTAAATATACACATTTTAAACAAAAAAATTATAAAATCGAATCTGTTTGGGAAAAAGGGTTTTAGAACTTTTTTTTTTCCCTCCCTTTTTACAAAAAATTGGATGGGGATGTCCCCCGGGAAAACCCCCTTTTAAAAAAATTTATTACAGTTGCACATTTCGCCGAGGTATACCCAAGAAATTTTAAAGGGGGTTTTTGGGAAAATTTGGTGATATTAAAAAATGTAAAAGGCTTTAAAGGGTTTTAAAAAAAAAACCCCCCTTTTACTCAAAATTCGTCTTCCAGCGATCGATGATCTTTAAAGGTGTTGCGGGAAACAGAAATAGGATTGTCGAGGGGAAAGCGAAAATGAAAAAATTTAAATGGGGGTTTTGGGGAATTACCCTTTTTGAATTTGTAAAATGTAAAAAAAAAAACAAAAAAATAATGATCAAACCTTTTTAAAAAAACGGGGGGGCCTTTTAAAAAACCCAATCACTGAACATTCGGATATTAACGATCAGTATACAATATACCCAATACACGCGAAAAGAATCGATAACGAATCTGCATTGAAGCTTTATCAAATGGTGAAAATTGAAGATTTTCCAATGGATAATCGTTATAAATATCTGGATGTCATGTGTTTCCCTGATTTATATCCTGATGGTGTCAATGGACAACGAGAAGATAGAAACTTTGCATTGCCGGAATATTTATTTATTAGAACACGATTGATGTCGAAACATAGTAGATTCAGGTTGAATCTGCAGTATCTGTTCTTCCTTCTCAATGATGCTAACTACCGACAGTTGAAAAGTGGTATCTATTATACGATGATGGTTACTAACCCACGAGAGAGATACACTGCTGGTAGATACTTGAACGAATTGAAAGGTTACCAATTAGAATCGAATTTAATGAGTATTTTCGCAAAATTGAGAAATACGGATCAATTTTGGCGACAACCGTCCAATAATGTAAAATGCATGACTTTGCATTACGGTCCAGCAACGTGGTTTTTGACTTTGAGTCCTAGTGAATGGAAATGGTCCGATTTGGGTGAATATTTACGAGATATGAATCCCGATAAAGAGAAGTTAGGCATCAACGAACTAATCGCATACGATCCTGTAAGTACTTCTAGATTCATGTGCATAAAATTCAAAGCCATGATTGATTTTATTTGATCGTCCGATAATCCAATAGGAAAGGTTATTCATTACTTCTGGCGACTGGAATATCAACGTAGAAGTATCCAGCACATGCATTGTATGATTTGGATAAAAGATGCTCCAGTATTAGGAAAATCGCCGGATGAAGAAGTTGCTACGTTTATTCAAAAATACGTAACGTGTGAAATTCCAGATGAAAATGTTTCGCCAACGTTGTACGATACGGTAATAAGTGATCAGAATTATAAACATAACTCATATTGCATGCGTACGAAAAAAACGGAAACTAATATATACAGAAAGTGTCGGTTCGATTTTCCTCGGCCAGTTACTGAGAATTTCGTTTTAAGAGACGTTATCACTTCGATAGTCGGTAGAAAAAATTTACGCAGTAAGAGCAGATTGTACGATCTTCCTCGCAAGGAGTCGGAAAGGTTTATAAATGATTATAATCCGTCTATCAAATTAGCCTGGGAGGGAAATATGGACATACAATTTATTAGAGAAAAATCAGAGTTTTTAAACTCATATTTAACAAAATACACGACAAAGTCGGAAAAATGCAATACAGACTTTGAAGTGATAGATTCGAATAAGTCCTTGGCATCGAAACTGTGGAATTTTGCAATGCGTTCATTAAATAACAGAGAATGCGGTGCTTTAGAAGCTGCGGATACACTATTAGGGAATCCTTTGTACGGTACGGATAATGATACCATGGTCAAATGGATCGATGTTAATGAGGTGAGAAATAGAAAACTTAAAACATTTAATGAAATTTAAGCTTTTGATGAAAATTCTACGAATATTTACTGTTCGTCACTCATCGATGATTACTATCCAAATAGACCTCAGGAATTACAATCATTGAATTTGTACGATTTTGCCAGATTCTGGGAAATTACGAAACAGATGTCAAATAATGACGAAGTCAAGTGTTACAAACTGGCATCGGGTTTATTTTTAAAAAAACGAAAAAAGGGTTATTTAATTAACCATTATCGATTCAATGTAAAAACTGAGCCCGAAAAATACTTTTACTCGCTGCTTCTTCTGTTCAAACCATGGAGAGATTTGAGTGAACTCAAAGGTACATTCGAGACTTACACGGATGCCTTTAAGAATTCAGAGTCTGTTTTAACGAAGGTAATGAAATATCACGAAAGGCTCGAAGAAATACAGAAAGCTTTTGAGAACGTTGCTGAATTAATCGAGAAGCGCAAAAATGATCTGAAAACAGCAGACAGAGACAAATCCGATGACGATGAACTGGATTGTAATCCGATAGAAGCTGACGACGCGATGAAAGATCTGGAAGATTTTGGTGAGATTGACGACCCGATTGATTTATCGCAAATGATGTCGCAATTGAACGAAGACCAGAAAAGAGTCTTTGATGGAGTATGCCAAGTTTTACAAGATAAGAATCAGATTCTGCGACTGTACGTAAGTGGCAAGGGTGGTACAGGGAAAAGTTTTCTAATTGAAACGATTAAACATTGGATCAGAATAAATTTGGAAAAAACGACTGCCATATCTGCTCCCACGGGTATCGCAGCATTCAATGTCGATGGCTTGACAATCCATAGAATGTTTCAACTACCCGTTAGTCATGAATCTACACCAAAATATATGCAATTGTCAGACATGGTCTTGAAAACTTTGAGAGACAAATTAAAGAATGTCGAATTATTTATAATCGAAGGAATTACATGTAACAATGCAATGATGGATTTAGGAACGACTGTATTCAGTGATGGTCAAGCCTATGTAGGTTTGTCACGAGTAAGTAAATTGGAAGGCCTACATTTGATAAATTTCAATCCAGCATCAGTTAAAGCAAACTCGAGAGCCATTGTAGAATATAATCGACTGAGATCTATATTCAAATCTGAACTGCCACAAATCAATCCGTCCGAGAAAAAGGTTGTGAAAATGTACGATCGTCGATGGAATCTCTAATATCATTGATGATATGCAGAATTATGATTGTGAGGAACCAGAAAGTATAGTTACGTGAAAAATATATGGCCTTTGCAATAACGATGCTGTTTCGTGTTACGCTAATGTAATATTACAATGTGCGTTTCATTGCGTACGTATTAGGCAACAAATACTGAAAAATAAAGCATCGAATGCATTGATTGATGCTATCTGCGCGTATGGTGAACGTAAATATTGCAACATTCAAGCGGTTAGAAGATCTGTCGGAAAACGCTTCGAAGAACGAACACAACAAGATGTTTCGGAATTTTTTACGGCTCTAATGTCGACGTATTCCGACATCAATGATGTATTAAAACTCGAATTAAAGCACGTAACATGTTGCTCGAATGTCAAATGTAATTACAATATAACTAAGCTGGAAAGCAGTAGTTTGTTAATATTACCTATACATTCGACATTAAAAAGGAAAAAAGGTGTCACTCTACAAAGTTTGATTAATGTAGAATTTTCTAAATGGGAAACGATAAACGGCAATTGTAACGAATGTAAGGGCACCGTGTTGAAAAAGAAAACCGTAATCGAATCAACTTTATCCGTCGTAGTAATACAGCTCAATTTATATACTTTTGTAAACGGTGCTTCTAAAAAAATTATCAACAATCGGATTAACGCCGTGCCGACGAGTAATATCACGATTAATGAAAAAAGGTACAAGCTAATAAGCGCTATATTTCACGAAGGTGAAGAAATAAATCGTGGTCACTACACGTGTATGTTGAGAGCTGACACAAAATCGGAATGGTATTACTCTAATGATATGGAAGTGTTCAAGAAAAAATGGCCCAAAGGAGCACAAGGGGCATAAATATTGTTCTTAGAACAGATTAAATAATGGCGCTGTATAAAGGCTGCCGTAAACGCTACATTAAAACATCAACTGTTATAGCGCTGTATAAAAGTTGCCGTAAGCGCCAAAATAAAATATCGGCTGCTCTGGCGCTTTATAAAAACTGCTGTAAGCGCTGCATTAAAACGAGTGCAATAAGTTTCTAATTTGACCTAGGCTTCATGACATTTCAAAAAGTATCATCCAGAAAAAAATTATCAGACAGAAATATGTATGTCGTGTTAAAATCGGAGAGACGAAGAAAAATATATGGTTGCGTTCTCACGAGAATGGGCGATGGAGGGGCCCATTCTTTATTTTCAATATTCATACAAGAATATAAATTCATTCTGTTGCAATTGAAATAAATGTGCAATGTATCGTTAAAAGTTATTACAATTATACAAACATTTACATATATGATTAAATAAAATATATATGTATACTATAATATAATTATATATTTTATATATGTACATATATACCATATATTTCAATTATTTTGAACTGTATTGCATAAATTGTTACTTATACAAAGTTATGTGATAAGAATCGAAAATACATATATTTGTGATACTTGAATTACTAGAAAGCTGCTCTATATATCTGTACTTTAAAAAGTAAGTGATATCCTAAAAAAATCATAAAAATGAAAAGGTCAGGCCATGTTCAAAAGAAGGTACTCAAAAATTTAAACGATCTAATAATAAATTATCACGACAGGTAACTGATATGTTATTCAAGGTGCCAGTTCAAAGTGAACATACGTAAAGTGTATATTATCTAAATTTAGTAATAATATATTACCATGAAAAGTAACTGTGATATTTTATTCAAGGTGCAAGTTCACATTGAATATACATACATATAAGTAAAACTGATTACAGTTTGATTCTAGAAAATAAGTGCGATATGTTATTCTTAGTGCACAAAATATAATAGTCGTTTATAGAGATTTGATTTGAAATTCATACTAGCCCGTACAATGAAAAATAATTGCTCGTAATTCCAGAGTACCAATTTGTTAATGACTCAGAAAAATAACATGGCGGCGTGCCAAATCTTTCTCTTATCCTGATTCGTCAAGTGCTCGCGAAAACGGCAACTGGCGCAGTGTTGCATGCTCTCTCAATCGGGAATGGTTTCAATTTCACAAAATCAAGGGTAGAAATATCGCAAAAGCGTAGATCATAGTATTCTCGCCATGAAGTACTCGTAACAAATGAAGCAATGTCGACGAATCCTTTGACCCAAGAGGAATCCTATTGTACGAGAAATGATGTGATCTCGTATGCGTGATGCGAGTATTTTGATGTCCGTAATGCTCGTAATTGTATCGTCTCGCCAAACTGTGATGTGACGGGGAAATCCACATAACATATGCAATCAAATTTAATTCTCAAGATCGAGATTTATTGTTACGGTGCCGAGTAGATTGATGTACAATGTTCGTGCGTTCGCTCGCCTGTTGTTGTGAATGTCTTGTTTGTTATTCGCGCGACGGTTGGAAACGAAGTGATTTCACGGACACATCAATGGAGATCATCGAGGCTCATTTCCCCACTCGTCCGTGTTTTCGGAATACGCCGAATTTCGCCGAGATAAGACGAGAAGGAAAACAATGACATCACCGCAATCGGTGTCTGGCGTCAATCATATAGGTCGTGTATCGAACATCCCGCCCCCCTTGAAGGGCATGCCTTCAACACGTGAATTATTATTCGCGATCCAATTAGATACATGTGATATCCTAAATTGAAATATAAATAAAGAGTAAATATAGTAACATAAGTAGAACTTGAAAATGACATTATCGCACATCACAATTTACAATAAAAAAAAATTGTCTCGTCAAATTGTCCCAATAAATTATTGCCTTCATTAGCTCGCGATCAATCTACTCGAGGTCAAAATTGATCAAATAAATCATAATTAAAATTTTACAATGTGTAACACGCGTTTCAATCGGCAGGTGCCTCGTCTATCGGAAGGATAGCTAGCTTCGTTAGCGGCCTTGTTAATTGACCCTTTGCGGTCCTTAATGTGGCCGTCCTTGCAATACCGTCAGGGCCCGGATGAAGTTGTTGCACCCTGCCTATTAACCACTGCAGCGGCCCCAAGCCTGGTTGCTGCACCATGGCGAGCTGACCGATTTTCAATTGCTGGCCCCTGCTAGCCCTCCATTTTTGTCGCTCGATTAGAGTATGTAAATATTCGGCGCTCCAACGTTTCCAAAAGTGTTGCCAAAGCTGTTCTACGCGTTGCCATCGCAGTAGTCGGCCCGGATTCTCCTTCGTAAGATCTGCAACTGGGAAACTGTTTAGCGCTGCACCAATCAAGAAATGTCCCGGCGTAATACAATGCAGATCGTTTGGATCTTCGCTTAACGGGGTCAACGGTCGCGAATTTAAAATCGCTCCTATCTCGCATAACACGGTTTGCATCTCTTCATATGTGAGATTCGCGTTACCTACTATTCGGTTAATATGAAATTTCGCCGACTTCACGGCCGCCTCCCACAGGCCCCCGACATGTGGAGCGTGGGGCGGTATGAAATGCCAATTGATTTCATTATCTCGCATAAAACGCCGTATCGCAAACTGCGTGTCGTCGTCGTTGATCAAGTCATACAACTCCTTTATTTGTTTGCGCGCGCCGACAAACGTAGTGCCGTTATCTGAATATACACATGCCGGCTTGCCTCTACGCGATATAAAACGTTTAAAGGCGCCAAGGAACGCTTCCGATGTTAAATCGGTTACAATTTCGAGATGTACGGCCCTGGTCGAGAAACAAACGAACACCGACATATACGCCTTGTGTAATTTGGCATTACGTCTCTTGCCCTCTTTCAAGAGTATGGGTCCGGCATAATCTACGCCGCTATGCGTGAACGGTCTCGAAGCCGTCACGCGTTGCGCGGGCAAATCTGCCATTAATGCTTGCGATACAGCCGGCTTACACTTGAAGCAGGTTACGCAATTGTGAATTGTTTTTCGGACAGCCGAACGCGCCGCCAGAGGCCAAAATCGTCGACGCACCGCATGCATTGTGGCCTGTAGGCCTGAATGCAAATTTTTTACATGCTCTCGCTGTATGATTAAGGTTGTCAATCGGTGACTCTTCGGCAATAGCATGGGATGTCGCGCGTCGTATGGCAATGCTGCATTGCTTATTCGGCCCCCCACTCTAATGATCTCGTGTTCATCCATAAACGGAGTCAATGACAGAATCCGACTTCCGCCGTCAACGTTCCGACCCTCGGTCAACTGTTTATGTTCCCTTGAAAAGGCATGTCTCTGTACGCACCTCACCGCGACTCGCAGAGCTACTGTTATTTCGTGATGCGAAATAAACGTTGTCTGATATTTGATCGTACGCGAACGCGCTACTCTCAGGCAGTAAGCGATGATTCGCAATGCCCTGTCTAAATTGAAATGTTTGTCCAACAAATTTAGTACAATCGATTGTTGTATGGATATCACCGCTGCGGTTACCCTTTTTTGTTCCGGTAACTCGCCCGACAAGTCGACACACAATTTGACCGGCCAATGTTCCTCAGTTAACTGCAGGAATGCAGGTCCGTTCCACCAAATTGTCGATTGCATTAAGCCCGCCAGGTCGACGCCGCGCGATAATATATCCGCGGGATTGTGAGCGGACGGCACGTGCCGCCAACTCGATCTCCTGGTAAGGCGCTGAATTTCGCCAACGCGATTGGCCACGAAAGCGTTCCATTTACGCGACGGCGACGATATCCATTGTATAGTAATTGTGGAATCCGTCCATAAAATTATCTCTGATTTTGATAAATCAACCGATGCGCGAATCTTCTCGATTAAATGTGATAGCAGTAACGCGGCATTCAATTCTAGCCGCGTAACGAAACTGCTCTAATTGGTGCTATTCGTGATTTGGAAATTAAAAGTTCCACCCGGTATCCGTCGGAATCGCGCGTTCTTATGTATACGCACGCGCCGTACGCACGCTCGCTCGCGTCACAAAAGCCGTGTACCTGTGATTTGCGCGCGTCCGCCCGAAATCCGACAAAACGCGGCACACGTAATTCGCGAAGGCGCGTCAATTGTTGTTTTACGTTCCGCCATCGCTGATGCAAATCTTGCGGCAACGATTCGTCCCACCCGACGCGAGCCTGCCACGTATCTTGCATGATCATTTTTGCCACAACTGTCAGTGGCCCTAATAAACCCAAAGGGTCGAAGACTCGCGATTTCCGACAAGATTGTCCGCTTCGTTATGCTACCCGTCGGTGCGCCGCAATTGTATCCGAAGCGAAATCCGTCGCTGGACGGATCCCATGCGACTCCCAATATTTTCGAGCTCGCTTCATCGTCTAATGACACCTCCGCACTCGTTGTGTCACTAATGCCCTGTAACAATTCTCGGCAATTCGATGATCATTTGCCGAGCTCAAACTGTCCGCGCCTTAACAAGGCTATCACCTCGTCACGAATGCGCCCTGCTTCGGACAATGTATTGGCGCCCGCGAGTAAGTCATCTACATAAAAATCCCGAAGAACGCATTGTGCCCTCGCAGGATAATCGAGGGCATGTTTTTGTGCCAAATGTTGAAGGCATCTCGTCGCGAGAAATGGCGGCGAGCCCGTGCCGTAAGTAACGGTAAGCAACTCATAAGTACCGACTGGCGAATTCGAGTTCTCGCGCCACAATATTCGTTGCAGATGTAGCTGTGACTCATGAATAAGTATCTGTCGATACATTTTAACTATGTCTGCAGTAAAAACGTACGCGAACGTGCGAAAACGAGTGAGAATTGATATCAAATCCTGCTGAACCGTAGGACCTATCATCAAGGCGTCATTCAAAGAAATTCCCGACGTGGTTTTGCACAATGTGTCAAAAACCACACGTAACTTCGCATTCCGGCCGATCCCCTTAAACACCCCATGATGAGGCAGATAAACGGATTCCCTATCGACCGCATGTGCGGGTACGAGTCGCATGTGTCCCAAGGCTAAATACTCGCGCAAAAATTGAACATATGAAGTTCTCATACTTGAGTCACGATGAAGTCGCTTCTCAAGACCAAGGAATCGCTTCATTGCTATTTCGCGCGAGTCTCCCAGCTTTTGCAAAATATCGTTTTTGATGGGCAGCGTCACGATGTATCTGCCCTTGTTATTGGTTGACACGTTGTTTATGAAATGGGTTTCACAGGTGCGCGCTCGTCCTTGGTGTAATGATTCGAATCGCCTAACTCCTCGATCCGCCAAAATCGTTCGATTTGTTCGTGAAGTTTTAAATTGCTAATTGATACGTGAAACGAGTGCAGCCCAGTCTCCGGTCGCGATGCACCGACGCGTGCGCGTCCGCCCACAATCCACCCCAAACGTGTTTTTTGAAGGATTGGATATCCGGAAGTCGCCTGAATCTGCCCCACGCACAACAATTGCCAAAATAGATCGGCGCCTATTAACAAGTCGACGTCAGACGACACGTTGAATCGCGGATCCGCCAACTCGACGCCGAAAGGCAGTTTGAATGTTTCACGTTTAATAGTGTTTAACGGAAGCTTGTCCTTTATGATTCGCTCCGCCACGATGCACTCGATCTCAGCCGCGAATGAATTGAATCGCGATTGCAGTTTGATGTCTACGTTTTCGTTTGAAATGGATGTGTCGTCGTATATGCCCAACACCGAGAAATTTACGGATTGCGGTTTTAAACCCAACAATTTTACATATTTGGTTGTCACGAAATTCACCTGTGACCCTGAATCTAACAGAGCACGGCATGTCTTGCGAGCACCGTTCGCATCGTATATGTAAACGATCGCCGTCGAGAGTAACACCTCCGTATCGCCTCGCTCGACCGCGCTATGAGTCGCGACGGCCGATCGCCCGTCCGCGACCGGCGACGAGTCGGTCGGCACCGACGGCGCGCCCGCGTTATTTATCTCTCTCTCATTTTTGGATATATGCAATAACGTGTTATGTTTTAAATTGCACGTTCTGCAACTGCCAGAAGGGCATTTGGTTGCTATGTGATTCTGGCTGCGCAAGCAGTTGAGGCACATTCTTCTGCTACGCATTTCCGCGATTCGCTGGCTGATCGGCAGTTTCAGGAATTCCTTACAAAAGTAAATTAAATGCTCGCTGGCGCAATAGTTGCACTTGCCCCTCTCGATAGTCGTGTGCAATGCTTGACGTCCAACGTTAGAACGCGATTGCGATCGAGAGTCGGAGCGAACGGACGAGATTGAATTCTTTCTCGCGGATTCCTCCAGAATCTGACTGCGATGCGAAAGAAAGGTAATTAGCTCCTTAAATGTGGGCAATTCAGAGCCCTGCAACGAAGCATGCCACTCACGCGACGTGATTGTGTCTAATTTAAACGTTATAATATGAATAAGCAAAGCATCCCATTTATCAGCATTACAATTTAATGCCGTTAACGCGCGAATATGTATCGATGCCCCGTCAGCTAATTGCCGAAGGTCGATCGCGTTTTCTTTTGTTATAACTGGCAATTCAAATATTGCCCGCACATGAGTTTGTATAATCACGCGTTTGTTATCGTATCGCTCCTTTAAGAGGCTCCACGCAAGGTCATAATTGTTTCCAGAAATTTCTAAAGGTTTCACAATGTCAAGTGCCTTGTCCGTTAACGCTGCCCGTAAATATTAAAACCGTTGAACATCGCTCAACGACGTGTTATTTTGAATTATTGTTATAAAGGTATCTCGAAACGGGAACCAATCTTCGTATTTTCCCGAAAAAGTTGGCAAATTAATTTTTGGCAAGCGTACATGAGATATAGCCTCGATCTCGACTCTTGTTGAACTCTGCGTGGAACCTCTCCGCGCGCTCGATTGATTGTCGCATTGTAAAAGTCGGCGAAATTTCGCACATAATGCATAAAATGAATCCTCGAACTCGATTCTATCGTTTGCCTCCTCCGCGTCGATCATTTCAATTTGTGTTTGTATTTTACAATAATCTTCCCAGAACGATTCTAGACGGGCTTGACGGATTTCTACCTGCGCTCGGGTATCGTCGGTTAATGCGACTATATTGTTTAAAAAAGTCTCCATGCGCGTGCATGAGCCCTTAACAATTCCGCGTCGTCGTTTGTAATCGGCTAAATTGGATGATGCACGAAGCGTCTCTGCGCTGGACACGCCCGCCGCTGGGCTATGATCGAGAGGCATAATTTCAAAATCGCGTGATCCAAACTCGAATACGTTAACGATTGATTGGTGCAGATAAACAGACTCACCAGTCACGTCGTCACCTTACTTGCGTCAATGTGCCACGTTACTACTCGGGATGCTGCTCCGAATCCGGAATCGTCCTCAGCGATCCGCAATTATGTATCGCAATGCAACCCGACACCCGGCAGCATGCGCCTTATTCACTTCCTTTCTGGTCAAATTGTCTGCCTTGTAGACGAACGAACGTCCTCATGCCCGCTGCTGCTTTGCTTCGACCTTATCACTCGTCGCTTGTGTACATTGCTTCCCCAGAATAATACATCCGGCTCGAAGGACCAACTTTTGTACGAGAAATGATGTGATCTCGTATGCGTGATGCAAGTATTTTGATGTCCGTAATGCTCTTAATTGTATCGTCTCGCCAAACTGTGATGTGACGGGGAAATCCACGTAACATATGCAATCAAATTTAATTCTCAAGATCGAGATTTATTGTTACGGTGCCGAGTAGATCGATGTACAATGTTCGTGCGTTCGCTCGCCTGTTGTGAATGTCTTGTTTGTTATTCGCGCGACGGTTGGAAACGAAGTGATTTCACGGACACATTGATGGAGATCATCGAGGCTCATTTCCCCACTCGTCCGTGTTTTCGGAATACGCCGAATTTCGCCGAGATAAGACGAGAAGGAAAACAGTGACATCACCGCGATCGGTGTCTGGCGTCAATCATATAGATTGTGTATCGAACACCTATTACTTGCATATTCGAAGAATTCATCTCGTTAGGAACCTCCTGGCCCCTCATGTCGACATGGGGATTCGCATGTACTGCAACGTCTTTTCCTGTGCCGAAACGCCAAGTTCGGACAGGGGAGCGTTCATTTTAAAGATTTTCCAAGTTTAACTAATAAAACGGTAAAAATCGGTATCAGAAGAGTTAATTATTCGCACTTAGGGGCGTTCATTAACTCACGGTAAAGTTGGGCGCCAGGCGCATGTGAATGCGCCACGAGACTAATGTGAACGGTACTTAAGTTAACTTCCCCAGATGTTATACAGAGTCGCGGGTCTAGAGGATTGTTGGGTCTATGGTTGAGAGAGAGGTATAGAGAGACATACACGTGGTGTTATAATTCAACAGATATATATATTTGACACTTAGGATTTACAATTTGACATCGGATACATACAATTGGATAATATAATTATGTAACAAACAGTAATATATAAACTAGCGGTAGGGAAACAAAAATATAATATAAAGATCTGCGAATATCGGTATTTCGGTATTGATCTACAAAATTCTTATTAATTATACAATATGAAACATCTTAGATAATTTCGCGACAATTGTATGCGAACGGGATAAACAAAGACAAAATCGGTAAACGTTATGATGGTCTAACTTATTTTCGCGGGCACGCGGTATAGACAGAGGTCACAATACGATACTCCGAGACACGGCACGGTATGCAAAAAAAGATAACAACTAGATGACGGAAATTTCGTGACTCTTTTCGCACGACTCTCTCGCCGAGTCGAAAACAATGAAATAGTTAACAAACTCGCGGAGACGGCTACACGCAAATTCCGAAAATCTAATAATCGAGCCTATAGGAAACGTGACTCTGAATATCTCGGTAACCCGAATTTATAATAATTACTTTCGAGACGATGGACTGTCGGCGGCACTTTTCGGAGAGGGCTCGGCTCGCGAAACGCAAAGTCGGCTGGCCCCGCGATACGATACTCCAAAAAAAGACAAGAGAGAGACCGCTCTCTCACACACAAAACGATACGAAAAATGAGAGAGTGCGGTACTCACGGTAATTACGATACACGATCAATATCTACGGTACCAACCAACACGGATCTACGACTACTCGAGAGGCGGCTTACAGTTTCTGGTGACGAGTTCTGGTCCTCGGGTCGCACGTGTGGAAGTTCTGGAGGCCCCCTCTCTGGCCTAAGGCACACCGAACAGTGGAGAGCCGGGCCTCGCGCGTCTCGGTACCTTCTTTTTCGCGCCGATCTCTTGCGCATTCCCTCGATGATAGGGTCGATGGCGGGGGCCCTAAGGTCTTTCCCCGCCTCCCCCTTTAGCTGAGGTAATTCTCACGCCGGTAACGTATCGCTGTTTGAGAGGATTTTTCTCCGGGTTTCTTCCCGCGGCATCTCTCCTTCGGGAACAAGCGGGAGGCTGGCCGGGCCCTCCGTAGTCCCCCTTCAGGATCGGCCCTGTGGTTGATTTGGTTCCCGGAGTCCTCTCGGTATCTATAATGTTTTCAACGCCTAAATTCTGCGCGAGATATATCAAAGTAAATTACGGATTCTTGATACTTAACTGCGCGAGGTCCCGCGCTCTCTCTCTCTCTCCTACGCTCGCTCCATCCTTCTTTCGCGCTGCGGTATTCCGGCATCCTCCTTCTCTCTCTTGCTGCGGCACTCCGGCATCCTCCCTCTCTCTCTTGCTTCACATGTCTCTCTCCGGCCGCTCTCTCGAGCCGTCCTTGTCGCTCTACCTACAAATCGTGTCGCACGCGCATCGACAGGCCGATGCTGCGTGCAACTGCGATTCTCGCATGAAATACGGTAAAACGGAATACGGAAAAACGACGGATCGCACCCCCCCCCCCCCGAAGTGAGGGGCGCTCCAGATCTCCGCGGCCTACCCGATCGGGCTTTTCGCCCTTGTGACGGCGCTCCAAAAGCGTCACGTCACAGTACAGACGAATTTGTGGCAAGAGATTCGTTGTGCCCGTAATCATACGTCGACTCGCGATTCGTCGCCAAATTAAGGGGGACCATTTGCACGTTCTCCGGATACGAGATGGGTTCTGGCACTACATTTTCATTGGCACCGTTCATTTTGACATCGGCATTGGTACCTTCATCGACAACTTCCATGGCATCGGTATCGTTAGAGAGAATTATAACTTCATCGGCAACTTCCATGGCATCGGTATCGTTAGAGAGAGTTATAACTTCATAAATAATTTGGACATCGGTATCTGTACTGCCAGCTGACATTGTTATCTTCAATAGTAATTACTTCGATCTTGGGTTTTTTCGTCATTTCCGCCACAATTTTGCACTCGTCGTCACTCGTCTGACTGTCATCAAGTGTGTAATCCATGATTCTATTGATGTTAACGTCGTACAACTCACGATAAATCTCGTTTCTCTAAATCTGGGATTTCCGGGCACTCGTCGCGTGCCTGCTCCTTGTGCGTGCAATGTCAGCAAATCAAAGTGACAAAGAGTGGAAGCCGATGTATCCAATGATCGCCTTAAAGCGACCTTGCTATACCGCTGCTACCGTATCGTTGTTATACTGCTGACTGAAAAAATTCAAACTTAAAGACCTGCCGTCTCAATCGAGTATCGAGAAATGGGACAGCACGTGGCTATGTGTAAAAATCACTGAGTAGCTAATTGCCGAGCCAATGGTTCGATCCCTCGACTGTCAGCGGCCCCACGTATTTCTTTAACAATAGGAGCGGAGGTTTTGAGAAATTCGCAAAGAATTAAGTGCTTAAGCCGGCAAAGGGCAAATTTAAAAGACTGCAAACAAATGGAAGAATTATGAGATATTTACATTAGAAATCGTCGTTTTGAATAAACGAAAAATTTAATTTAAAAAAGATAGCTAGTTTTCTATTCTTGATGAACTACACGAAAGAACCCGAAAAAACGAGGCACGAACGCGAAAGAACGAACCCGAAAGAACGAGAATGAATAGTGAAAATAACAACAAGCAACATAGTTTGGAAAGACGACAATTGGTAAACGAGTTGCATGCGTCAACGAGAAAAAATTTCCCTCGAAGACATGTCATAGTGCGAGGATACGATGATCTGTGGCAAGCCGACATTGTCGAGATGCGTCCGTACTCACGTTTCAACAAAGGTTACCACTACATATTCACTGTCATCGATGTGTTGAGCAAGTATGCGTGGGCTGTACCACTCAAGAGTAAAGGAGGAAGCGAGACAGCTGATGCAATCGCCAAGATAATTCGGAATAGCAAGAGATCTCCGAAAAACATGCAAACTGATAACGGGAAGGAATTTTACAACGCTGATGTGCAACGACTTATGCGAAGACATGACATTAATCAATATTCTATATATTCGGTATTGAAGGCGTCGGTCGTCGAGCGATTCAATCGCACGCTAAAAAACGACATGTGGAAGATGTTTACGCTGAATGGCACTTACAAGTGGTTCAACATGCTGCCACGCCTCGTATCAGATTACAACGGACGCAAGCATCGAACGATTGGTATGCGACCTGCCGACGTTACCCCCGCGATCGCCGAAAGACTCTTGGCTACCGTGTACAATCGTGTAAAAATCGCGGGCCCGGCAAAGTTCAAAGTAGGTGATCAGGTACGTGTCAGCAAATACAAACAACTTTTCGAGAAGGAATACACACCAAATTGGACAACCGAGGTGTTTAAGATTGTTAAAGTGCAGCATACTAATCCCGTAACATATCTACTCGAGAATTATCGCAAAACATCTATCGCTGGAGCGTTTTACGAGCACGAGCTGCATTGCGCAAATTATCCGGATGTGTACCTCGTGGAGAAAATACTGCGCAGGAGGGGTGACGAGGTTTACGTGAAATGGTTGGGATTCGACAGTTCGCACAACTCTTGGATACATAAAAACAATGTTATTTAATGTATTTTATTCAATCATTTTATAACATACTATATATTGTATACCATATATGAAATATATAACAAAAATATATATAACAAAAATATATATAATCCTCATTAATACATCCTTACAATATAATATAAATATAATAAATATAATAAATATAATAAATATAATTTACAACGGTATTCGATAATGTCCCCATGGCAAGGTGTCGGTCGAATCAGGTACGACATACCGCTTGTCGTCGTAGAAACATAGAGCAATTTTCGTCTCGCTGATGGTATACACTTTATGCAATTTCGATCTTATACATGACTGCTGACGCGTCATTTCAATTTCTTCATTAAGACAGCGCGTATAATCGTCGAATGTTATACTACGCGCTACGACGTTACTTTTGACACCTTTTGCCTCTTTAGTGTCTTTTTTTTACCGTCCACCCACAAAGCATACATTTTTGCTCTAAGCCCGACGAATTCGGTCATTATCGCACCGTTATTCTCATTTTTCATCAGACCCGGCATTTTTTTATTCGCGAGCGGTATACTGTACACATTATTCGCAGCGTAATCGCTGGTATCGAATCGAGCGATATTGCGTTTCAAATTTTCATAGACATTGTGACATTTAATTTGATATATTAAACTGTCCGTGTCGGTGTACATTACTCTACAATTGTCACGATAGAGCGGTGACATGTATTCGTGGTGAAATTCATAAAGACATACTTTTGATATGTCGAGTATGCACATGCCCGACGTAGATTGGTTTGTAAATTTAACTTCGAGTTTGCATAATTCTATGGCAACTAATTTTTCCGAAAATATGCTTGTACTATGAAAATTTGGTTTCGCGATCATTGCCTCCGCACCGTACCGTCCGTCTCATTTTGTTAATAATTTTACATCCATATGAATGCGCACATTTTCCATCGTCTTGCCGAATACCGCATTATTCATTAATTTATATAAATTTTTTTCAAAATCGTTTTTTGCTTGTGTTCTAAACTGTGTGTTGAGTTCGATGTATTTTCGAAGCCACGCTGACTGCGTGAATTGTAGTATGCGGTATATTTTTGTTATGCGTAGCTCGTGGCGCGTACACTGCTGCAGATTACGATAGTGTATGACGTATCGCTTCTTATCGTAAAGCGTTGCGAGGAGTTTATACTCCCGCTTGCCGAGCGGCTTATCGCGCGTCGGGCAAAACTGGTAGGTCAATATGCGCGTCATGAAGATGCTGCGGATACTCTAAATCTACTTCGAGAACATAGCCTATAGGCGAATCGAACGCAATAGATGATATATCAAAATTTGATACATCGTCGACTCACCGAAAATCGGCATACGGCAATGGTTGACACATTGCCCATCCGTACAAATTATTTACATCAAAATACATGAGGTAAGATGAGAGTTTCGATGGGTCGTACGATTGCATGTACTTGTTATTAGCCTGTGCGTATCGACCTGAACATTGACTAAGGCCGCCGCGTATATCCTCGTTCGACAAACATTTCCATGTCAATGTCTGTCAATAATTCAAATTTTATATTTGTATGTTTTAACATGGCGTCCCATGTATATCCGGGGAGAGTATAATAATACGCGGAATCGAGTCCATAACTTTTTATACAACTGTCGCGAAAATTTTCAAATATGTCTGCCAATAACAAGACATCAATTTTTAAATATAAATCGCTATATTCGCCTAGCGTTCGAAGAGAGAATCGGCTCCAGACGGTCTCGGCGTGCCCGTAATCACTCTCGGATACTGTGTCGCCGGTTAGGGAGCTGTAAAATGAGTCACGCGGTGGTAAACATGTGTCTTGTAATCTGTCCACGCAATCTATGTATTCATACGGAAAGATGTCCTTCCGTGTCAATAAATTGAACGTATCTGTCGATAAATTTTCATATTCCGAATGTAAAATTTTTAGTTTATCTTTATCTAAAAATGACGCTAATTTGTCAAGACTAGCACTGAGAAACTTATACGAATCGATAAACCGTAATTTAATATAATTTTTCGAATTATTGTCTTGCGTCAATCTAACAGTTTTCGAGAATGATATATATTTTTCCTTTGTTATCGGTAGTAATTCGATTTCCTCTTTGAACGCTGTGACTATGTCCTCGATAATGAAATGTGCGTCGTAGCCGGACAGATTGTGAAAGACTATAGGAATACAAAATGATTCTTTGTAATTTAAGTTACAATTTGAATGCGCGGGGCCTCTGTACCGTCCGGTGAGATGGCAATGATCGCGAACGCGTGTATCGTCTTCGTCAAACGGTTTCCCACAAATGTGACAATGCGTCGCGGTGCGAAATTTTGCCCACTCGTCAGGCGTTAAATTTACCAAGGGGACATTGGTTGTTAAAATATTTTTTACGCGGATTGCTAAATTTTTAAGCTGTTCGGCGAATTACGCAACGCAATCGACACTACTGGCGGGAATTGTACGCGGACAACGAACTGTCATACGAACACTGTACATAATACGCGATGCTGAATACTTGATGGTGTTGATAATTTTTGACATCTTCGATCTTTGTCAAAACACACTCCAAGTCGGCGTACACCACAAACGGCAGCCGCTCCTTCCTCGTGTAGTTGTCGAAGCTGAGCCACTAGTTGACGCTTAGCTAATGCTGAGGCTCAGCACTGTATGGCCTCCACAAATTGCTCAGCAAAACGATTTTTTTCTGCTTTAAAACGTATAAAAACGTATTTGCAATCATCGTTGGAGGAACAGCGTTTAAATTCATTAGCAATCTTGGTCATTAAAGCCGAACTTATGATGAGCATAAAATACGATGATATTATTGAAGATTTCGCAAACCAAAAATCTCGTCGTAAACCACTTGAGTATTAAATGTTAATATTGTGTTTATTACAAAATTTTCCAACTTTTCTGTGTCTACTTATTTTTAATTATTTTTTAAATATGTTACAGATTTTTATCATTTCCACATGCTCATCAAATTTTGCCTTCAAAAATTTGCCGCCCCTAAAAATCTCCCGCCCTACGCTTCAACGTAATTAGCGTATGGGTAAATCCGCTACTGATCAAAACGTTTGCGAGGTTTTTTAATAGTAATATGTTGTAATAAATAAATAAGATTTTATAATTTATTTTTGTTCGTTCAGTTGGCCTATTATCAATTTAGAATTTAATAATTTGTTCAATATTATATCAATTTCAAAATTAGATGATACATGTATAATAGAATTGGAAAGATTTGCAAAAAAAGATTTAACTAAACTTTTAAACGGAAACAAATTTACTGAACCTTTAAAACTTTTTAGTTTATACATATATCTTTATTGTTGGTGATCATTTGCTCTATAAATTTTACATGCTCATTTTACATGCTAATGTACAAAATGTATTCATCAATTACAACAATTAATAGATGTTTCGATAAGAAAAGTAATATAGTCGATGGGATTGTTCGATTAAAAGAATTAAAATTATTCTTAACAAAACGAAATTATCCTATGAACGTATTATTTCAGAAGATCAAACCGCAATAATTAATGACGTAGTATATGATAAAAATAATAGAATGATTAGCTTTGTATCTTCATGTAGAGAGAACACATTTTCCAAAAATAATTTTGATGTGAATTCTGTAAAAGATATTGAAAATGCTTTTTCAAAGTGTTGGTTGTAATGCATGTGTATATGGCCCAACTGCTTATTGATAACGCATCAATATTTTGTTTAGCAGTCTTTGTAAGTGACAATAAATTTATAGATAAGATGAATTTTGACGCAGTAGAAAAATTATGTGCTTTCGAGTTACAGAATTATCATCTAATGTTTTGGATAGCCAAAGCACTAAACAATTTCTTAATTAAATATATAAACACATATTAGATTTTTTAAAATAAAAAAAAAATTAAAAAACGCATATACTGTATGCGCACCATTTTTTTAAGATTATGAAGAAAATGGTCGCAAAAAAGTAACTATAAGAGCATCGATAAAAATTTCATAACTTTTATGTCTATACATGCATAAAATTAAATGCACATAGTTTAATACTATTAATTGAAAAATTTTGAAAAAGTAATCAGTCATTATTTAAACTTTAAACCTTGGTTATGCAGCAGTCAATCATGTAAAAAAATTTTAGACAAATAAGATCCATATCTATTTTTTTAACAATTGTCAATTTTAGTTTATTAGGCATATTGAGACGTTGTAAATTTTAAATGAAATAAAAACTGACTTAAGTAAGTTTAATTTTTATATCAATTTTAATTAAATCGCACAAATGATTATCAGAATTTAATTTATTCTAATAATATATATTTTTAACACAAATGAATAAAATAAAACTTAAATAGGCTCGTGAGATTAAAATACAAATAGAAAAAGAGGGCTGAGAGCCGAAGCCGTTATTGTGGCCAAAAATATTTTTTTAAATACAAAGTATTAAAGTAAAACATAAACGTTTTGGTCTTTTTTAGACCATCTTCAGTATGAGAAGAGAATACAAAATTATTATTTAATACAATAGATAAACACACGTATTAAAACGGAATTCGCACACGTAAATGTCTTCTATGAGAATAATTGTCTTTAAATATAAGCTGCTGGGTTATAATGACGAATAGAGAGACTGTAACGATAATATACCAGAAAAAAGTTAAGATCATAAAAATTAAAACTAAATACAGAAGTTAAAAATAAAATAATAAAATTCTTACACAAAATAAAATAAAAAATTTTTTTATACGTACATAAAAAGAGAGAAGAGTTATGGTTGTAACAACGCTTATTGTCATATAGTCAACAGATATAATTGGTGTGAAAACGACTAATGAAACTGAGAAATGTCTGACACTATTATAAAGAAATCGGTGCTACGCAAGAGGAGACAGAGGAAAGAATAAAGGAAAAGGAACGAAATTAGGGAAGTCTTTAGTGCGGGAGGGGGAAGGGGGAAGAAAGAAACTAAGAAAAAAACTAAGAGAGAAACGCACCACTGTCATCCGCGAGTTGGCTCTTACTGCCTGTCTTATACCTTTAAATTTATATTTATATTACAGAGCCTTGTTAAAACTCTTAGTTTATACACGCGGGCTTAAACGCGTTTGTTTATCAACATTATTACATATAGCAGAGAAAAGTATAGAATCGAAAGGATCTGAATAGCTCTGATGGAAGAGCAGTCGCCCGGCAAGCGAAAGGTCTCGGGTTCGATTCCCGATTCAGCGACTTTCGGATCTATATTTTTCTCTTGCATTTACTTATTTCCGTAGAAGGGTGAAAGGGTTATTGAAATTAAATCTCAAATATGAGATTATTTCATATTTTAAATCTTGGCCGTGACCAAGTAAAATTTGGTGCCTTGTGCACAGATACTTAATCCTAACGAAAAATTTAGTTTCGTTAGGATAACGCACTGTCATCCGCGAGTTGGCTCTTACTGCCTGTCTTATACCTTAAATTTATATTAAGATTACAGAGCCTGTATCAAACTCTTATCTATCAGAAATAGTGCAATAAAAAACTATTTATTAATTAAAATATATAATTAATATATAAAATATATAACTATAATATATATGTATAATATTACATGATTATTTACACATACACGCACGCACGCATGCACATATATATACAGTACATATATACTTACTTTGTGAAAGAGATATTATTATTCCTGTTAGCTTGTAATTTAAAAACCGCAACCCACAACAGGTATTTCATTATTTATACACAAAAAGACACACATAAAATGTCCTTTTCTCTCTGCAACTAAAAATTAAGATTGTGCGATAAGATTTATAAAGATCGCGCTCGACAAGAAAAAACATATGCGTATATTATAAATTTAAAAAAATTGATACTTTTACAACTCTTGAAAATAAATATAGAGTCAAGTCACAATAATTAATTTATTATAGCAATTAATGCCGACATAAATTGAACGAATTGTCAACAATTCAACGAACTGTCAAAAAGACGCACCGAACACTGTTGAACATTGAACATTGTTCTTATTGCGCGCGCAATAAACTAAAGATAAAAGAGATAAAATGAGCCCCTCTATTCTTCTCTCTCTCAGTTCTGCTGGCTTCACTACACTGATAGAAATGAATGGTTTCGGGGTCCATATATATAATAAGTCCATGGGAAATATCCCCCATCCACGTTCATACATCGTCGATTTCGATTATATACTAAGGCATCGACTATAGCTGGGCGATACAGGGGCAGCATTTACAAATACGATTGCCACCTTTTTGAGTTTTACTCGAATAAAGGAAGAATAAATGAGACAGCTATAGGCTTTCCGCGCTCTTTCTATCCATGTCGCGTTCATTCCAATAATCTCTAAAAACTCACCTTTAAAAAAAGGTAAAAAAAGGCGACCAGTTAAGGGCACGCCATTAACAAAAATTATCCATTGCAAACCCATGTAGAATCCTATCCTATTGCAAACCCATGTAGAATTGTATTAAAAATTATCCATTGCAAACTTATGTAGAATCCTACATTGCAAACCCATGTACAATAGAATTGTATGAAAAATTATCGATTATAAACCCATGTACAATCGTAACAAAAGTAATGAAATAAAAAAAAATTGCGCCAAGTGAAAGTAGAAACTTGTACCAGTGGAAAATTAAAGTTGCAGACATATATAGAGTCGTATAATGAATCAGTAAAAATTTAAATTTGCAAATGTAGAATCGTACCATAAAAAAACTTATCTTTTAAAAAAAAGATAAACAAGATGCCAAGTCCATGCGCCATGTGAAAAAGAAATAAAAAAATTTTAGTTAAAAAAACTGGGCGCGCTGCTAAGTTTCAAAATTACAATGCACCTTAAAGTAACATTAATTAATTTAAACACAAAACATATTTTAACTGTAATGAGTTTAAAAGTAACAATTTAATTTTAATATTGTTAGAATATTATTTAGCAGCGCTCCCAGTTTTTTAACTAAAATTTTTTTATTTCTTTTTCACATGGCGCATGGACTTGGCATCTTGTTTATCTTTTTTTTAAAAGATAAGTTTTTTTATGGTACGATTCTACATTTGCAAATTTAAATTTTTACTGATTCATTATACGACTCTATATATGTCTGCAACTTTAATTTTCCACTGGTACAAGTTTCTACTTTCACTTGGCGCAATTTTTTTTTATTTCATTACTTTTGTTACGATTGTACATGGGTTTATAATCGATAATTTTTCATACAATTCTATTGTACATGGGTTTGCAATGTAGGATTCTACATAAGTTTGCAATGGATAATTTTTAATACAATTCTACATGGGTTTGCAATAGGATAGGATTCTACATGGGTTTGCAATGGATAATTTTTGTTAATGGCGTGCCCTTAACTGGTCGCCTTTTTTTACCTTTTTTTAAAGGTGAGTTTTTAGAGATTATATCATTCATTTTTGTATATTTTTATGACCGGAATAGAACAATTATTAAACATGTTTATCTAAACTTCTTTGCTTAAAATGATGTGTACAATCATATCCTAGAATCCTGATCATTCCTCCTAAAGCACCCTATTTATATAAATTTACCCTATATGTGTGTGTGTGTGTGTATATGTGTGTGTGTGTGTGTGTACTAATGTCGAGCATTTTTTATACATTTTCTATTAAATTTAGATAAAAGTTGCAGGATTTCGAAAAAGAAAAAGTTGACACAGACTTTTTCCTAAACGGCGATTTTCAAGGTTATTTAAAGGTCACTTATATTTTCAAAATAGAATTACCTTAATTTTTCTCATATAAATCGATTTAACCTCGCAATATTTACTATAAAAAGTTGTAAAGGTATAATTTTTACATAATCTTACATAAACTTCGAAATATTACAAATATTTTATTTTATGAAATATTTCAGTTTATGTAAAATTATGTTAACTATCTTTTAAATTATTCACTTTTAGCCATCTTACCCTTACAACCTTTTATAGTGAATATTGCAACAAATTGGTTTATATATATAATATATATATAACATCAGTTATTATTAATTGATGTTTACATTTATTTTTAGACTTACTAGAGCTCAAATGCTCCACATTTTTTGCAAAAACTGTTATTCTACAGATTTCAAATATGCTTTTAAATGATGATTGAATATTTCCTTTTTTTAATTATTTTTATTATTATTTTTCAATCTCAATCAACTTTTATAACTTTATGCCAGCACGATACAAATACATGTGTCTTTATTTTTTTTTATTATTTTCATTATTATTTTTCAATCTCAATCAACTTCTATAACCTTATGCCAGCAGGATACAAATACATGTATGTCTTTATTATTGTATCAACTCTTGTCTTTTCCATGTAACCATGTGTTCATAGTTTGAATTATCCCTTCATCTTCTCAATCTTTCGCAGAGATTTAATTAATTAAATACACTTCACACGAAATAAAGTTTGCTGGAAGATATACAGCAACGATAACTGTAAAAACATGATTACGTGGAAAGAACAAGAGTTGGTACAGTAAAGGCAAGTAAGTAAGTACATGTAATGTATCGTATTGGCATAACGCTATATCCGCGGAGCAGATAATGTGGCTGTAGAGGTAGTCTGCAGTGCAGCTAATGTGGACGTAGATGTTGATTGAGATAATTGTCTAATATAAAATAGAATTTAAAAATTTAGTTTAAAAAGCTGTTGCATATATAAATAAAGTTTATTTTTTCTAAATTTGGAATATGTTTAATTAATTAATTTTTTAAGTCTATGTTTAATAAATTTTTTAAGTCTGTATTCAATAATTTTATTCATTTGATAAATACATGTATGTCTTTATTTTGATATGTTTAATATAATTAGAAATTCATTATTAATTAGATATGTAAACTATAAATTCATATATAATATTTGAAAATATATGTGAATATTTAAATTTTTATCTTCTCCTTCCTCTCCTTCAATCTCTTTAATATCAATATGTGTATGTGTGTACACGCGCGCACATTTGTACGTATTTATTTAATTATTGGATAGTTGAGAGTACTTAATTGATAAAAAATTATGACAATAATAATCCTTGTTTTTTTTTCTTATTATTTACTCAGATTTTTTTGTCTATCTTATAAGATAAACACTTTAGAGATTGAATATTTCAAGTAAACTATTGTAAGTAAATTTCACATTAATGCATATAGATGTTTAATCATGAATGTACTAAATAAGTACACAAGACGAACAGTGAGTGAGTGAGTGAGAATGAGAGAGTGTGTGTGTGTGTGCGTGTGTGTGTGAGAAAGGAGAGAGAGAGAGAGAGAGGAGAGAGAGAGAGAGAGAGAGTTTAGCCAACATAACCCCGCCGCTGCCGATCATGAATGTACTAAATAAGTACACAAGACAAACAGTGAGTGAGTGAGTGAGAATGAGAGAGTGGTGTGTGTGTGCTGTGTGTGTGAGAAAGAGAGAGAGAGAGAGAGAGAGGAGAGGAGAGAGAGAGAGAGAGTTAGCCAAAATACCCGCACGCTGCCGATATGGCGGAGCGCCATCTATCGCCATCTGTTGTAAAACGTGCGAGATGGACAAAATTACCACTACATGCATCTTGCATGTGTTGTGTACGTGTGATATATGTGTGCGCATGTGTTGTATACGTGTGAATACGTGTAGCACGATACTACTATGTATGCGTGGTCGATGATGATAATGATGATGATAATGATGATAATGATGATGATAATGATGACGGGGACGTTTCTTAATAGAAATATTTCATATTTCGACTTTGCATTTATATATCTCTGCTTACAAATCACGTAGAGCAGAAATAAAGACACTTTTATTATATAATTCGAACTCAATCTATCGATTAAGTCTAGTATAAACTCGATTGCTTCAGCCATTATTGAGGATTCGAAATATTATAAAGACTCAAATGTCCGACTCGCGTTAAGATACACGGTGTCTCCGCTACGCCCTTAACTGGTCGCGAGACACTACCGTGTCTCTTGATATCGATTCGTCGTACTTTTCTTTTTTCCTTTAAGAAATGTGGCTGAACTATTTGCATTTATTATATGAATAATTAAATCATACAAATTTATATGTGTTTATTTATAAATACAAACATAGTACAGTAAATAATATATGTATAACAATATACATATAATAAATAATATATAATAGTGTTAATAATATTAATAATTATGTTTGTAAATTTTAAAAATGTCGCCTAGTAGATAAAATATCAGAAAAGCTTTATAAATATTTTCCTATCGGGGTGAACGGAATGTACAATGTAACATACGGCACGTTTGTAATATTGTTAATTGATTAAATTTTGGGAATTTTTCATTATATTTTCATATAGAAGGAGGAATTTTCATTATATTTTCATAATTTTTGATATTTAATTAATCTTTTCGTTTATGTATTAAAAATTATTTTTAGCTTTGTCTTGATTCATTAAAGAATAATATTGAAATTAAGTGGTATAAATGTCTGGAAAATGAAGGATATAAAACACTTAACCTGACCTACTAATCATTTGTACAATTTCGTCAGTCGATCCGACACTAAGTGTAAAGCTCATACTTAAAACATTGAAAGAGATTGGAGAGAACACTTTGGTGTTAACATTCCACGCGATGCGTATTGAGAGATAATTACTCGGAAACAACATTATGCTGGTTATATTGCAGAATTTCTTTTTAAACGAAAATTTACATTTAAAGAACGAATAGAGATATTTTTGATATAAAACAAAACATTAATCTATCTTCTTGTAAAAGAAGATAAAAGTATATATGTTTTTACATAAAGTATTATTTTTATTTATTTCTCTGATAATACGGATAAAAGAAACTTCTAGAACATAGGCTATGGGTTATGCTATATTCCGTATTTAATTTCGGAAGTACAGTTTCCCTGTAGGAGAGGCGAAACCTAAGATTGATTTTTGTTTGCAAAGCATTCGCGGGCACAGTGGGTATCGTTTCCCCTTAGGGGTTAGCTCCGGAAGATATAATGTAATCTTTCTCCAAGGGATGAATTATTTACATATTATTAATAAAAATTTATTCCTCGGATATTAATTGAGTTAAATTATGGAGGAGGAGGAAGGACGCAGCCTCTCCTCTGTCTATATATAAAGATTATAAAGAGACTTTTTTCGCTAAAAAACAAACATTATTATATCGCATACAAATTTTGGTGTCAAACTTTGATTTATTATATCTCCTAAATTAATGCCCATGGGCACAGTGGGTACCGTTTTCCTTTAGGGGTAGCTCCGGAAGATATAATCTAATTTAAACCTATCTTTAAGGGGTGAATTATTATTAATAAAAATTTAATCCTCGTATATTAATTGAGTTAAATTATGGAGGAGGAGGAAGGACGCAGCCTCTCCTCTGCCTATATATGTATAAAGATCATAAAGAGACTTTTTTCGCTAAAAAATAAACATTATTACATCGCATACAATTTTGGTGTCAAACTTTTATTTATTATATCTCCTAAATTAATGCCGACCGCCACTTGATTCTTGTGGAGAATTAGAATACATCTATAACATATTTAAATAGCATTTAAATTGGTGAGATGTGAATTTTTATACATATTTATCAACAAAATTATGTTATAAATTATAACATTTTATACTTTAAAACAATATAATAAAAAAATAAAAAGAAGTAATCAAGCGCCAGTAAATAATAAAACAAATTAAATAAAGTTTTTCAATGTGGACCAATCAGCCAAAAAATTATTTATTCATAATACACTACGTTTCGACCAGCAATTTCTAGTCCTTATCAAGTGTCTAAATAAATTTGAAATCTACACAAGTTACAATAAAGAATTAGTTACTGAAGTAAAATTACATTAAAATTAACAATAAATCAAATAATATCGATTAATATAAAAGGACAAAGAAAAATGCGTATTATTTAAAACCATACGCATAATATAAAATTCTTACTTGTGAACAAATAAAATGGGAAAATAAACCATCCTTGTAAGTACATAGATAATTTCTAAAAAAAATAATTATATATTCAAAGACACAAAAAGTATTTGTACAGCTTTATTTTTTTAATAACAAAAACAAAATTAATATTTTGTCGGATATCTTTTGGAATCGATTATTATCTATAGTCTTCGTGGTATCAAATAAACAAGATTTTTCGAAACAATAGATGTTTGCTACTGCTTATTACGATTTATTGCATATCAAATTTTAATATCTCGACCCGAACACATCAAGTTTTTTGTCACTTAAATCTTTTTAATGCCGAGTCTAAATCGTTTGACTACAGATGATATATCTTAAAAGAAAGATAATTTTATGATAAATTTTATATCAGATCAGATAATAATCTCGCGCCTGGCGCCCAAGCAAACACAATTTTTGGTGTCTTCGCGAATTTCCCGCTTTTCGCGCCAAAGGTGTGCCGTCGGCCACTTACATCGGCCCTATTTCTCGGATCATTATCTATCCGACTGTATAATATAATTAACGGTTACAAATTGGCGCCCAACGTGGGGCCCACAAAATAACAATTTTATTATCACGGGACGTTCGTTTCGAGATTGGCTATTTTTCGATATCTATTTGAAATATAAATTCTTGTTTTGTGTGACCTTTATATTATGCGATTCTGATGATATCTGAACTTTATATATTTTCTGAGATTTGTATTGTGGATGGATTCCCTAGGGAGAAAAATTTCTCTTGCAATTTATCTAACAAAATTTCTTTTTTGATAATTATATTTTAGGAATCTCATATATTTGTGTAAAAATTATGTTCGCGAATATTAATGTTTTCCGAGTTCTATCTGTTTGAACTTTCCTTTCTTTAGAGATAACGCTTTCGAAAGAAGTTATTGTGAAGAATAATTTTTTTTTGTTTTGTATTTCTTTTTTTCTCGGGACATAGATTTTCGGTTTGTCAATCAATTTTTTTTGTTTCTTGTTTGCGCATGAACTTTAAGCTCGGAAACATGTATATTTAAAAATATTAATTTATATTTTGAGACGCCTATTTTTTATTATTATTTTTTTGTTTACTTTTAAAAATTCATAGGAGTGAAACTTTCTTTTTTTCGAAACCGTGTTATGAGAAACTATTATTCGTCAAAATTTTTAGTTGCCAAAATGAAACATTTGTTGGAAATATTCCCAAAAAATTTATTTATTACAGATTATCCCCCAGAACTACCAAGTTAAGTTATATAATGTATTTGTTTTCCCTCAACAATATAATTGTTATAATCCCCGATTATATTTTTATGGAAAATTACAACTAACAATTTATTTGCTGAAATGGTGTTGTGGTATATGATATAATTTTCAATATTAAATTTTAGAATTTGGATTTCATGCATATTTTAGAAAATTTAATTTTAAATTTTAGTTTACAAAATGTGCTGGATTTGTTGCCCTAATCTCTGCAAAGTCTTTATAATGGGGCATTTTAAACTTTCACATTGCAACGTTGCGCAAATATAATTGCAATAATCTGTGCTGTTCTCACACGCACACGGAACACAAACAACACACTCTCTCATTCTCACTCACACTACTGTTCGTCTTGTGTACTTATTTAGGTACATTCATGATCGGCAGCGAGTGAGGGGTTATGTGCGCCTAACTCTCTCTCTCTCTCTCGCTCTCTCTCTCTTCTCTCTATCTCTCTCTCTCTCTTATTTCTCACCAAACACCGCACACACACACACACTCTCTCATCTCCACTTCACTCATCACTGTTCGTCTTGTGTACTTATCAGTACATTCTGATAAACATCCTATGATGCTAATTGTGGAAATTTACTTACATTAGGTTACTTGAAATATTCAATTATAAAGGTGTTTATCTTATAAATAGATAGACAAAACAATCTGAGTTAAAATAATAAGAAAAAAAACAAGTATTATATTGTCATAATTTTTGATCAAGGTAGGACTCTTAAACATCCAATAAGGAAATAAATACGTAAAAAGTGCGCGCGTGTTCCACACATACAAATATGATATTAAAGAGATTGAAGGAGAGGAAGGAGAAGTAAAAAGTTTAAAGTTCACAGATATTTCAAAGTAGCGATAGATGAAGTGAGAGGTTTACAGGAGTCTAATTAATGAATGAAGGGTCATTAGATTTAAACATATCAAAATAAAAGACATACATGTATTTATCAAATGAATAAAATTATTGCATACAGACTGAAAAACTTGATTAAACATAAACGTAAAAAATGAATTAATTAAACATATCCAAATTAGAAAAAATAACTTATTTATATATGCAACAGCTTTTTAAAACTAGATTTTTTAAATTCTATTTTATATTAGACAATTATCTCAATCAACCTCTAGTCCCACATTAGCTTGCACTGCGACTACTCACAGCCACATTTATTGCTCCGAGGTATAGCGTTATGCCAATACGATACAGTACATGTAAGTACTTACTTGCCTTTACTTTACCAACTCTGGTTCTTCCACGTAATAATGTTTTTTACCAGTTATCTTGCTGTATATCTTCCAGAAACTTTATTTCGTGTGAGTGTATTTAATTAATTAAATCTCTGCGAAAGATTGAGAAGATGAAGGGGATAATTCAAAACTATGAAGACATGGTTACATGGAAAAGGACAAGAGTTGATACAATAATAAAGACATACATGTATTTGTATCCTGCTGGCATAAGGTTATAGAAGTTGATTGAGATTGAAAAATAATAATGAAAATAATAAAAAAAATAAAGACACATGTATTTGTATCGTGCTGGCATATAAGTTATAAAAGTTGATTGAGATTGAAAATAAACTTTGTTAATAACAAAAAATAAGTAAAAAAAGGAAAATCAATCATATTTAAAAGCATTATATTTGAAACTCTGTAGAAGAATAAACAGTTTGCAAAAAATGTTGGAGCATTAGAGCTCTAGTAAGGTTAAAAATAAATGTAAATCACAAAAAATTAATAATAAATGATGTTAAATATTATATATATAAACCAATTGTTGCAATATTCACTATAAAAAGGTGTAAGGGTAAGAGATGGCTAAAAAGGAATAATTTAAAAGCTAATTAACATTAATTTACATAAAACGAAATTTATTCATAGAATAAAATATTTGTAATATTCCCGCAGGTTTATTGTAAGATTATGTAAAAAATTTATTACATTTTACAAAAACTTTTTTTTTATAGTAATAGTGCGAGGAAGCGATTTATATGAGAAAAATTAAGTAATTCTATTTTGAAAATATAAGTGACCTTTAAATAACCTTGAAAAGCGCCGTTAGGAAAAAGTCTGTGTCACCTTTTCTTTTTCGAAATTCCTGCAACTTTTATCTAAATTTAATAGAAAATGTATAAAAAAATGGCTCGACAAAAGAAATAAAAAAATTTAGTTAAAAAAACTGGGAGGGCGCCGCTGCTAAAATAAATTATAACAATATTAAACTTAAATTGTTACTTTAAAACCATTACAGTTAAAAAATATGTTTTGTGTTTAATTAATTAATGACTGTAGGTGCATGTAATTTTGAAAACTTAGAAGCTGCGCCCAGTTTTTTTAACTAAAATTTTTTATTTCTTTTTCACATGGCGCGCACATGGACGTGGATCTTGTTATCTTTTTTTTAAAAGATAAGTTTTTTAAGGTCTACGTTCTAAATTTGGCAAATTTAAATTGTTACTGATTTCATATACGACTCTATATATGTCTGCAACTTTAATTTACACTGGTACAAGTTTTCCGTTCACTTGGCGCCAATTTTTTTTTATTTCATTACTTTTGTTACGATTGTACATGGGTTTATATCGATTAATTTTCATACAATCTATGTACATGGGTTGCAATGCTAGGATTCTACATAAGGTTGCAATGGATAATTTTTAATACAAGTCGACAGGGGGTTTGCAATGGTTAATTTTTCATAGGATTCTACATTGAGTTGCAATGGTAATTTTCATTAGGATTCTAACATAGGTTGCAATGGGTACGATTCTACATGGGTTGCAATGGTTTAATTTTGCCTAGGATTCTACATGGGTTTGCAATGATTAATTTTTAAGGATTTTAAGGGGTTTTCAATAGGATAGGATTTCTACTGGGTTTAAAAGGAAATTTTTTTTTAAAGGGGTCCCCCAATGGGCCCTTTTTTTTTTTCCTTTTTTTTTTTTAAATGATTTTTAAATTATACACTTTCGTATTAGGAAATTTACGCGCGCCCCCGGAATGTTACGCCCCCGGGTCCGCCCCCCCCTCCGGAAAAGGAAAAAAATTTTTTTGGGGGAAATTGGGTTTTAAAAAACAAAATAGACTCGCCCAAGAAGCTCAGGGGTTTTTTTTTAAAAATTTAAACCCCTTTTTTGTTCTTTAATGTGTAACATCTTGAAGAGCCCTTTTTGAAAATTTAAAATTTCCCTTTTTCCAAATAATCAAATTTTCCCCCAAATTTAATGTATGCTACATTAAATTGTTTTGTTTAAAGGGAAAACAGAATTTTAGTGGGGGAAGGGTGCCCTTTAAAAAATTTTTTTAAATTATTTTTAAAAAAAAAAAAAAAAAAAAAAACATTTTGAATTACGTTACGTGTTTTTTGTTTTTTAAAAAATGCTGGGTTTGCATATCCCTTTTTTGGGCCTTAAAAATTTCGGTATAATTTTTTTAAAGAATGCAATTCACGCAATCTTAAAAAAAAGCGCTGTAAAGGGGGAAACCGCCTTTTGGGGTATTTGTATCATAAACTAATGGTACCAACGAAGAAAAAAATTTTTAAATTTTTAAACTATTTAAAAAAAGGAGTTTTATTTAATTTTTTTAAATTTTTTTTTAAAAAAAACTTTTTTAAATTTACCAAAAAAAACCCGCAAAAAAATAATTTTTTTTAAAGCAATTTTTTTTTCAATAAGGCTATAATATAGATAATGAATGCATGAACGAATGAGCGATAAAAAAACGACACGTTTACAGAGCAAAGAAAATGGTTTATTTTACCCAAATAAACCCATTTATGAAATTAAATCAATAAAATTGTGTTAAAAAATAATTTAAAATCAAAAAAAAATAAAAAATAATTAATAAAAAAATATAAAATTCGATCATAATCGATAAAAATTATTACGAAGCTCAAAAACTTGTTTTTTTGATTTTGACGTTATTTTTCACTTTTTATAATTTGTATCAAAAAAAAAAAACAGAATTTAGAATAAAAACAAAAAAATTGACGTTGAAAGAGGGGATTAAAATTTTTTAACCAATTTTTTTCAATAAATAAACGTTTAATATATAAAATAAATTATTTTTTCAGTCTCAAACTCACGAGCTAAATTCGGAGAGATTTTTTTTTCAATTTAAGATTTTTCCAAAAAAAAAATAAAAAAAAAATTTTAAAAAAAAAAAAACATTTTTAAAAAAAATCAAATTTTTATGCAAAAAATCAAATATCGACTAGAAAAAAATCAATAAAAAAGAGAAATCGAACGCGTATATAAAATGATTGGGTTAAAAAAACGTCGAATCACATCTATT